>NC_091233.1:3453358-3469896 GCF_040958095.1 Procambarus clarkii | reverse complement strand
TCTATATCTACGTATAACTAGCTAGTTTTACCTTTATATATATATTATTTATATATATATATTATATAAAAAGTTTGTGAGGAAGACCTCTGGTGCCAATGTGGGGACCCATAGCCTCGGAGAAGAAAATAAAGTATTCAGAGGAGACCTTGTGGTCACTCACTAAACACTAATATTATCTTCTACCACCCCCATTCTTTTGTATGTACACATATATTTGCTTTATTTGAACTTTGTTACAAAGAGGGAGTTACATATAGGTTACAAAGATGGTTATCATATATATATTATTTATATATATATTATTTATATATATATTATTTATATATATATATATTATTTATATATATATATATATTATTTATATATAAATATATTATTTATATATAAATATATTATTTATATATAAATATATTATTTATATATAAATATATATATATATATAATATATAATATATATACTATTAAACTACATTCTTATGTATTACACTAATATATATATATATATATATATATATATATATATATATATATATATATTATATAAATTATTTATATATATATTATATATATAATTATATAGGTCATATGTTTTTGTATTTTTGCTGATTTGTTAGTAAATAATAAAAGAAATATAAATTATTTGATTTTTTTACCCTTAAATTGGTTTTAATATTTAAATTGAAAACACTAATATAATATAAAAAAATATAAGAAAAATAATAATAAATTATAAAATAAAATATAATAAAAATAATATAATATAATATAAAATAATATAATTTAATTTCAAGAAATTTAACTTTAAACACAAAGATGTGAAAAGGGTTCAGATAAGGCTCAAACCTTTCACAAGAGATTCATATTGGTGTATGAATGGATTATGAATGACTCATGTTAGGAGTGTAAGTTGCCACAACATCTCAAATTAGTGTTAGATACATATTGTGAGATTTTTCTCTACGCCTACCTCCCTTAAGAGGTGGACTACAAGTTTAAAGTCTGCTCACGGCAGTTAAGCATGAGTCCAATAGAAAAAGGAAAAGCGGGAGCAAACCGCCAGGCCTCCACCACCAAGGGTGAAAACCTGTCCACAATTGGCCGCTGGCTCCTTCTAGTTAAACAGGACGTTAAAACTAATAAAGGGTAACCGACGGGTTCTCACAATCAAATATTTATATTTGAAGTGGCGCTATGAATTGGAATTCGAATTCCCAAGAACAGCCGCCTTATCAAGATCACATCAACATTTAATGATATTATGCAGAAATATAGTGGAATAATATGGTTGAAGGGTTGACATCAAAGACTGTTTTCTATAACATAACAATTTATTAATAACAAGAGACTAACTACTACATTACCGAGTTTACGTTACGTTAATGTCAATCCAGTGGCACGATAACAAACAGCTAAATAGCAACCCTTGCTGTGAGGCTGCATACTGAACTAACCTGAACACAGGTGTGCCCACTGATGACGCAATATTGCAAAACAAAGAAAAATATCACAGACTAAGTTACACCACAGCGAATGGTTACGTTATTGTACATCAAGTGGCATTTGCAACACAGCTATTCAACAACCCCTCGAGAAGTGACAGCAGGCTCCATCTTGCTGACACTTCGGGCTGATAACATGAACTAACTGAACAAATGAAGGATCCACTGAAACAAAGACACAAGCAGGCAATCAATAGTGTCACGGTTTCCCTGACAGCTACTATAATCACAAGCTTAGGAGTCCTCCCGCCCCCCAGGAGAGACCCACGTAACTAGGTGGAAGTCTAACAGTGACTCCCCCCTATCACAACCCCGTGTGAACACTCTTTGCAACTCCCATTAAGAAGTTGCCCTGTTGTAACCCGATACACCGACAGGCAAGGCGGGAATTCTGGGACACAGCTCCACAGATCCCTAGTATGACTCTACTCTCGTCACCAGACGACAACCAAAAGAAATTGCCTGAAGTGATTAATTACGTTAATTGACTGATCGCAGCAGTCAGCAGCAAAGTACCACGGTAATCACAAACAATTGTCTCCCACTAGACAACAACATGATGATACTCTACGTTAATCTTTAACACTTGTCTCTCTCTTGTTAACAATAACTCAACATATTACAACACACTTGACTCCTTGCAAGTATTCAGTGAGTAATTCTCAATTAAGGTCAAACGGACCACTAATTACATCCCCATTGAGTTACGTTAACTAAGCCTACCCTAACTTGGTAGCTTCTCCACAGTCTGTGTCAAAAAATTACTAGTGAGTGTTAATTACCCTAATTAACCCACTAATTACTGAGCCATTAATTAACTGTCACCAGGACCGATAATTAACCATCCATAAATACGTCTCACTCCGCACTGCCTAAGCAGGTCTCATCAAACACTGTGAATTCACGGGAAAGGAGTTAATTACCCTAATTAACAAGATGTGCCAATAATCCACTGTCCTCAGACAGGATATGATTAATACAACGATTTATGCTAGCTCCATGACCTCGCTTTACCGAGTCACCGGAGCTCTCCAATGCTAATTACTCCACTAATTAACATGAGCCACTAATGCTATACCCCTGAAAGGTAATTAGTCTCGAGCATATTACGTTAACACAAATACTGACAGACTCTGACAGGACCTCTCCCACTACGTGAATTCATGATGAGAAGGCTAATTACATAATTAGCTAGAGTGGTCAATTAACTGTCACATGGACAATTAATTGCTCCCGAGACGTATCTCATTCTCGCTCAACACTGTTCCCTCTTATAACAGCCCTCACTCACTCCCCAATACTAAGTGTGCACCCCTTATCCAGTTAATTACCCCTTAATTAACTCACTGAATCCTTAAGTCCTCAACATAACTTAAAGAACAAAGTAACCCCAGCGTTACATAGGTCACACTATAATGGCATGCAACATCATATCAGCACTGCCCACATATAGTTGCAGCTACTGCAACTCGCTAATTACTGTGCCCACACAATAAAACACACGGTTGTGCAACACACACAAGTATACTAATATTACTGCCCCTCCTCTTCTTTTACTTGCACCCGATTGCAAAGGAATACTGTGAACACACACATACTTCAGCCAGGCAATTAACCCATCAATTGCCTGCTCTCATTAAGTACTGAAAATTCCCCTGAATAATCCTAGAGGTCCCTTACCCTCAACACAGTTCCTGGGGCAATAATATTGTATACTGATAACAACACTGCACAAACCTGCAACATAATGATGCCGTCAGCATACCCCACATGCTAATGACATCATTAGGCACTCGGTCAGCAATCACCTCTACTGACCACCACACAATCACAGTACATAGACATGCAACTGAACACATAGAAATGGCCTTCACCTACTCTCTGAAAATTATATCACCAAGTAATATGTACTAATTACACAGACTTCAGGGGTCCTCACTGACACTCCTGACTACCTCTAATGATTATAATTTTACCGTACTCTATGGCATTAATCCAGCCTGAACGATTATATAGAATCGACAGGCTGGATCACTTACATGGTAAATCTCTACACTGACTGGTCACATCCTCTAGTCAGTCTACCAACATACTACCATACAGCGTGGTCCCGTGTATAATCTCTATCTCCAGGTACCCCCCTACCCGACATCTGGATTCCACTGACAGCTGCCCCCCAGCTGTTTTTTTTTCCTAGCCTGGCGAGGCTCTGAGATAACTCTTACCGGGAACATCCACCGGTACTCATCACACTGTAACAGTACTCATTTCTACTCATTTCTACTGCCTTATTTTTTTCTCATTCCCAAAACTGACTACCACACTTAGCTTTTAGCTGACACACTTAGCTGACTTGCTCCTCATGCGTCGACAAGATGTGGCCCTAGGCTGTCCCGGGAAAGTGGCCAAGGCATGTGGCCAAGGCAGGTGGCCACAGCGCCCCTCCCGAGCTGAGAGAGGGGGGGTTGGGTGGCCTGGGGTGGCCGGCTCGCGGGTGGCCTGGGTGGCCGCCTCGCGGGCAGGCGGGTGGGTGGCCTGGGGTGGCCGGCGCGCGGGCAGGCGCGGGTGGCCACGGGTGGCCGCGGGCTGGCAGGCTGCCGCCCACAGGAGTACCCATGCGGCTGGGGAATCTCCACCCCATCACTCTAGAACCATGCCTTTGTTCTACACTGGGGTGACAATGGTTGGTGGCGTCCCCAGGCGGCGTCCCCATACTGACGCAGCCTGGCGGAATGCAGAGTCCAACATGGGCCTGCAATCACACATACGCGTACACTGGCCAACATCAATTGTCCATTGCCACTAGACAGGATGCTCAGACCCGAGGGATGAGGGATCAATCTGATACTCCACGAGGCTTCTGCCAGCCTGCCTCATGCGTTCACACAGTCAACTGTCCCTTAGCTTTTTACTGTTTCTACCGTAAATCCCTGGCCCCAATTCACTTAATTAGGCCTTGAGACAACCCCTGATGGCAGGAGTGCCACCAATCGAGTAATTTGGACGACAGAAGCGATTAACAGGGGGTGGAGGCGGCAAGCGTGCCGCCCCACCCAAACACCTCTTCCTTCCCTGGCCGCCCAATTCAAACTACCAGATTTCGCGGGCTCAGGGTACAACAGATACCCATACCTACTCCCTACAATCCCTAGACCAATCAGCTTGGAGCCGGCACAGCCCCTCGTGCCGCCCCCAATCAGAATTCTTCGCGCCAAAACTAGGCTTGGACCACACGTGCCCCAAACCAATCACCTCTCTCCGTCACCCTCGGCGTCTTGTGACGTCACAAGGAGGAGGAGGCCTAAGGAGTGGCGTGATGTCTCCCATGTTGGGGGGGAAGAGGCAGCGCTCACCCCACTCTCCCCCCCACCTCTAACGGTTTTAGTCAAGTATCCTCTCACACTCACTCTCAACTCACATCCTATTTCCCAGAAACAGGAAAATCTCTGTAATTCTCTCTACAGAGCAATCACAGACTTCTAACTACTCTCAAGTGATAGTTCTTGACATAAGCTTTCATTCAACACCCAACAAGCATATGTTATTTTTTGAAAGCTTCAATTTCTAGAGTGTCTAGCCTGCTCTAGAAACTAGGAAAACTAGCTGAGGGATCTAGATCCCTCACACAACCTCCCACTAAAGAATATATTTTCCTGCAAGGAAAATACATTCAAAACACCAGCTAGTTTTTCTGCACACACCTGCCCAACAGGTGTACTAGCTAAACAAGTGTGGAGTGTGAAACTCTGTTTCCCATACATCCTGGCCTGAGGGTCTCTGTGCACTACCACCGGATCACCCTGGTGGTGCTGCCCGACCTTGGAGTGGCAACATGTTCGGCTCCAGCTCTGGTCCTGGCCGGTTCAACACCTCGCAACCATTTCCATCACTGGACCTCCCATTTCCATCCTCGGTCTGTGTCATACTGGACACATGAGCAACACACTGGTGTGGCCTTACCGGTGAAGCACTTCTACACTCCCCTCAGCCTACAAAAGACTTACTGTCAGTCCTCCACCTGACCTAGCAACAAGTTGACAGGATCACTCTCACTGTCCAACTGCCCAACACCAGCCGGTCTTGCTCTACCGACTGAACTATCTGGGAGAAAACCCTCTTCTACAAGTACCTATGCTCCCCTACTGAGCCTGGGGTCCCTCCCTTGCTTCTCCTAGGTCCCCCTACTCTAACAAGGACTCAAGCAAAACTTTTGACATCTGTCAAACTCTCTTGTCTAGTTCTCCCCTGGACCTAACTTGGAATGTGATCAGCATTCCCTCTGCAGATCTACTATAACCCTTTACCAAGGCAATCCTTAAAGAACAAAATCATTATGCTGCTGGGGATCTGAACCATGGAAAATCACCAGCCCAAAATGACCCTTGCTATCTTGCATTGGCAGCCTTTCTTCAAAAGGCGATCGATGTATGCATCCATCGAATCGTCTTTCTCAGAACTGCCAAGCTAGGCATCTTTACCTTCATACCTTGTCACCGGGTTAAGTGCACTAGGGTGGGTTTGTCTTCCCTTCCCGGTGTGAGATTGCCTCCTTGCAATCTGCACTTGAGCCAGCACTGACTTGCTGCGCTCTCACCTTCAGGCTCGAACTCGGCCCTGCTGTCACCTCTGCAAACGGGAGCCTCTGCTCAACCTCTCTAGTGACTACCATGAATTCTTCCTGGGGTTGTACCGTCCCCACTCTGGCAAGAAATTCCATCACCTGTCTAACTACAGATGAATTACTCCACTTCTCTAAAGAAGTCTACTTGGATCCTACTCTGGTGGCGCGACCTCCCACTAAGATCCTACTGTGTAACAATAACTACACTCCCATGACACCCTTGACAACTACAGTGTCGTCCAATAAGACCTCTCACACTTGAGGTCACTTCTAGAAGCTTCTTCTACCCTAAGGTAGGTGGTGTCTTGCACCTCAGGCAGATCCTGAGTGCACTCTTGCAACCACTGTTGCACGCTGGCTGTGTGTCCACGACACCTGCTGCTGAGCTGACACCCCTCACCAATGAGTGTGTCAATGTCCACTAGCTCGCAGCCACAAAAAGCCAGACAGATTTCCCCATATCTACCATGAAATACCTCTTTCATACTGTGTGTGTGTGGTGTGTGTACCTACTTGTGACAACCGTGCACAAAACATACCTCCAACAATACTGTTCCACAATATTCTGCAACGATATTTTATGTTACTTTAAAAAAATCAATAAGACTACTCTTCATGGGCTCGAACCCAAGTTGCATAGCCCCACGTTGGGCGCCAGCTGTGAGATTTTTCTCTACGCCTACCTCCCTTAAGAGGTGGACTACAAGTTTAAAGTCTGCTCACGGCAGTTAAGCATGAGTCCAATAGAAAAAGGAAAAGCGGGAGCAAACCGCCAGGCCTCCACCACCAAGGGTGAAAACCTGTCCACAATTGGCCGCTGGCTCCTTCTAGTTAAACAGGACGTTAAAACTAATAAAGGGTAACCGACGGGTTCTCACAATCAAATATTTATATTTGAAGTGGCGCTATGAATTGGAATTCGAATTCCCAAGAACAGCCGCCTTATCAAGATCACATCAACATTTAATGATATTATGCAGAAATATAGTGGAATAATATGGTTGAAGGGTTGACATCAAAGACTGTTTTCTATAACATAACAATTTATTAATAACAAGAGACTAACTACTACATTACCGAGTTTACGTTACGTTAATGTCAATCCAGTGGCACGATAACAAACAGCTAAATAGCAACCCTTGCTGTGAGGCTGCATACTGAACTAACCTGAACACAGGTGTGCCCACTGATGACGCAATATTGCAAAACAAAGAAAAATATCACAGACTAAGTTACACCACAGCGAATGGTTACGTTATTGTACATCAAGTGGCATTTGCAACACAGCTATTCAACAACCCCTCGAGAAGTGACAGCAGGCTCCATCTTGCTGACACTTCGGGCTGATAACATGAACTAACTGAACAAATGAAGGATCCACTGAAACAAAGACACAAGCAGGCAATCAATAGTGTCACGGTTTCCCTGACAGCTACTATAATCACAAGCTTAGGAGTCCTCCCGCCCCCCAGGAGAGACCCACGTAACTAGGTGGAAGTCTAACAGTGACTCCCCCCTATCACAACCCCGTGTGAACACTCTTTGCAACTCCCATTAAGAAGTTGCCCTGTTGTAACCCGATACACCGACAGGCAAGGCGGGAATTCTGGGACACAGCTCCACAGATCCCTAGTATGACTCTACTCTCGTCACCAGACGACAACCAAAAGAAATTGCCTGAAGTGATTAATTACGTTAATTGACTGATCGCAGCAGTCAGCAGCAAAGTACCACGGTAATCACAAACAATTGTCTCCCACTAGACAACAACATGATGATACTCTACGTTAATCTTTAACACTTGTCTCTCTCTTGTTAACAATAACTCAACATATTACAACACACTTGACTCCTTGCAAGTATTCAGTGAGTAATTCTCAATTAAGGTCAAACGGACCACTAATTACATCCCCATTGAGTTACGTTAACTAAGCCTACCCTAACTTGGTAGCTTCTCCACAGTCTGTGTCAAAAAATTACTAGTGAGTGTTAATTACCCTAATTAACCCACTAATTACTGAGCCATTAATTAACTGTCACCAGGACCGATAATTAACCATCCATAAATACGTCTCACTCCGCACTGCCTAAGCAGGTCTCATCAAACACTGTGAATTCACGGGAAAGGAGTTAATTACCCTAATTAACAAGATGTGCCAATAATCCACTGTCCTCAGACAGGATATGATTAATACAACGATTTATGCTAGCTCCATGACCTCGCTTTACCGAGTCACCGGAGCTCTCCAATGCTAATTACTCCACTAATTAACATGAGCCACTAATGCTATACCCCTGAAAGGTAATTAGTCTCGAGCATATTACGTTAACACAAATACTGACAGACTCTGACAGGACCTCTCCCACTACGTGAATTCATGATGAGAAGGCTAATTACATAATTAGCTAGAGTGGTCAATTAACTGTCACATGGACAATTAATTGCTCCCGAGACGTATCTCATTCTCGCTCAACACTGTTCCCTCTTATAACAGCCCTCACTCACTCCCCAATACTAAGTGTGCACCCCTTATCCAGTTAATTACCCCTTAATTAACTCACTGAATCCTTAAGTCCTCAACATAACTTAAAGAACAAAGTAACCCCAGCGTTACATAGGTCACACTATAATGGCATGCAACATCATATCAGCACTGCCCACATATAGTTGCAGCTACTGCAACTCGCTAATTACTGTGCCCACACAATAAAACACACGGTTGTGCAACACACACAAGTATACTAATATTACTGCCCCTCCTCTTCTTTTACTTGCACCCGATTGCAAAGGAATACTGTGAACACACACATACTTCAGCCAGGCAATTAACCCATCAATTGCCTGCTCTCATTAAGTACTGAAAATTCCCCTGAATAATCCTAGAGGTCCCTTACCCTCAACACAGTTCCTGGGGCAATAATATTGTATACTGATAACAACACTGCACAAACCTGCAACATAATGATGCCGTCAGCATACCCCACATGCTAATGACATCATTAGGCACTCGGTCAGCAATCACCTCTACTGACCACCACACAATCACAGTACATAGACATGCAACTGAACACATAGAAATGGCCTTCACCTACTCTCTGAAAATTATATCACCAAGTAATATGTACTAATTACACAGACTTCAGGGGTCCTCACTGACACTCCTGACTACCTCTAATGATTATAATTTTACCGTACTCTATGGCATTAATCCAGCCTGAACGATTATATAGAATCGACAGGCTGGATCACTTACATGGTAAATCTCTACACTGACTGGTCACATCCTCTAGTCAGTCTACCAACATACTACCATACAGCGTGGTCCCGTGTATAATCTCTATCTCCAGGTACCCCCCTACCCGACATCTGGATTCCACTGACAGCTGCCCCCCAGCTGTTTTTTTTCCTAGCCTGGCGAGGCTCTGAGATAACTCTTACCGGGAACATCCACCGGTACTCATCACACTGTAACAGTACTCATTTCTACTCATTTCTACTGCCTTATTTTTTTCTCATTCCCAAAACTGACTACCACACTTAGCTTTTAGCTGACACACTTAGCTGACTTGCTCCTCATGCGTCGACAAGATGTGGCCCTAGGCTGTCCCGGGAAAGTGGCCAAGGCATGTGGCCAAGGCAGGTGGCCACAGCGCCCCTCCCGAGCTGAGAGAGGGGGGGTTGGGTGGCCTGGGGTGGCCGGCTCGCGGGTGGCCTGGGTGGCCGCCTCGCGGGCAGGCGGGTGGGTGGCCTGGGGTGGCCGGCGCGCGGGCAGGCGCGGGTGGCCACGGGTGGCCGCGGGCTGGCAGGCTGCCGCCCACAGGAGTACCCATGCGGCTGGGGAATCTCCACCCCATCACTCTAGAACCATGCCTTTGTTCTACACTGGGGTGACAATGGTTGGTGGCGTCCCCAGGCGGCGTCCCCATACTGACGCAGCCTGGCGGAATGCAGAGTCCAACATGGGCCTGCAATCACACATACGCGTACACTGGCCAACATCAATTGTCCATTGCCACTAGACAGGATGCTCAGACCCGAGGGATGAGGGATCAATCTGATACTCCACGAGGCTTCTGCCAGCCTGCCTCATGCGTTCACACAGTCAACTGTCCCTTAGCTTTTTACTGTTTCTACCGTAAATCCCTGGCCCCAATTCACTTAATTAGGCCTTGAGACAACCCCTGATGGCAGGAGTGCCACCAATCGAGTAATTTGGACGACAGAAGCGATTAACAGGGGGTGGAGGCGGCAAGCGTGCCGCCCCACCCAAACACCTCTTCCTTCCCTGGCCGCCCAATTCAAACTACCAGATTTCGCGGGCTCAGGGTACAACAGATACCCATACCTACTCCCTACAATCCCTAGACCAATCAGCTTGGAGCCGGCACAGCCCCTCGTGCCGCCCCCAATCAGAATTCTTCGCGCCAAAACTAGGCTTGGACCACACGTGCCCCAAACCAATCACCTCTCTCCGTCACCCTCGGCGTCTTGTGACGTCACAAGGAGGAGGAGGCCTAAGGAGTGGCGTGATGTCTCCCATGTTGGGGGGGAAGAGGCAGCGCTCACCCCACTCTCCCCCCCCACCTCTAACGGTTTTAGTCAAGTATCCTCTCACACTCACTCTCAACTCACATCCTATTTCCCAGAAACAGGAAAATCTCTGTAATTCTCTCTACAGAGCAATCACAGACTTCTAACTACTCTCAAGTGATAGTTCTTGACATAAGCTTTCATTCAACACCCAACAAGCATATGTTATTTTTTGAAAGCTTCAATTTCTAGAGTGTCTAGCCTGCTCTAGAAACTAGGAAAACTAGCTGAGGGATCTAGATCCCTCACACATATGTCTTGGTTATAAGTTTTGGAAACCTATTTAAGTCCACACACAATATCGTATCTGATACGATAAAACAAACGTTTCCAATACTTTCAAATACTTTCCAGATATGTTGTGGCAACCTAAAATTGTTTGCTAGGAGCACCCCTTCTCAACACCTACCACCCCCTTCTCAACACCTACCACCCCCTTCTCAACACCTACCACCCCCTTCTCAACACCTACCACCCCCTTCTCAACACTTACCACCCACTTCTCAACACCTACCACCCCTTCTCAACACCTACCAGCCCTACTCAACACCTACCACCCCTTCTCAACACCTACCAGCCCTTCTCAACACCTACCACCCCTTCTCAACACCTACCACCCCTTCTCAACACCTTCCAGCCCTACTCAACTCCTACCACCCCTTCTCAACACCTACCACCCCTTCTCAACACCTACCACCCCTTCTCAACACCTACCACCCCTTCTCAACACCTACCACCACTTCTCAACACCTACCACCACTTCTCAACACCTACCAGCCCTACTCAACACCTACCACCCCTTCTCAACACCTACCACCCCTTCTCAACACCTACCACCCACTTCTCAACACCTACCACCCCTTCTCAACACCTACCACCCCTTCTCAACACCTACCACCCCTTCTCAACACCTACCACCCCTTCTCAACACCTACCACCCCTTCTCAACACCTACCACCCCTTCTCAACACCTACCACCCCTTCTCAACACCTACCACCACTTCTCAACACCTACCAGCCCTACTCAACACCTACCACCCCTTCTCAACACCTACCACCCCTTCGCAACACCTACCACCCCTTCTCAACACCTACCTCCCCTTCTCAACACTTACCACCCCTTCTCAACACCTACCACCCCTTCTCAACACCTACCACCCCTTCTCAACACCTACCACCCCTTCTCAACACCTACCACCCCTACTCATCACCTACCACCCCTTCTCAACACCTACCACCCCTTCTCAACACCTACCACCCCTTCTCAACACCTACCACCCCTTCTCAACACCTACCACCCCTTCTCAATACCTACCAGCCCTACTCAACATCTACCACCCCTTCTCAACACCTACCACCCCTTCTCAACACCTACCACCCCTTCTCAACACCTACCACCCCTTCTCAACACCTACCACCCCTTCTCAACACCTTCCAGCCCTACTCAACACCTACCACCCCTTCTCAATACCTACCAGCCCTACTCAACATCTACCACCCCTTCTCAACACCTACCACCCCTTCTCAACACCTACCACCCCTTCTCAACACCTTCCAGCCCTACTCAACACCTACCACCCCTTCTCAACACCTACCACCCCTTCTCAACACCTACCACCCCTTCTCAACACCTACCACCCCTTCTCAACACCTTCCAGCCCTACTCAACACCTACCAGCCCCTTCTCAACACCTACCACCCCCTTCTCAACACCTACCACCCCTTCTCAACACCTACCACCCCTTCTCAACACCTACCACCCCTTCTCACCACCTACCACCCCTTCTCAACACCTACCACCCCCTTCTCAACACCTACTACCCCCTCCTCAACACCTACCACCCCCTTCTCAACACCTACCACCCCTTCTCAACACCTACCAGCCCTTCTCAACACCTACCAGCCCTTCTCAACACCTACCAGCCGTTCTCAACACCTACCAGCCGTTCTGAACACATTCTACCCCTTCTCAACACCTACCACCGCCTTCTCAACACCTACCACCCCTTCTCAACACCTACCACCCCTTCTCAACACCTACCAGCCCTTCTCAACACCTACCAGCCGTTCTCAACACCTACCAGCCGTTCTGAACACATTCTACCCCTTCTCAACACCTACCACCGCCTTCTCAACACCAACCACCCCCTTCACAACACCTACCAGCCGTTCTCAACACCTACCACCCCCTTCTCAACACCTACCACCGCCTTCTCAACACCTACCACCCCTTCTCAACACCTACCACCCCTTCTCAACACCTACCACCCCTTCTCAACACCTACCAGCCGTTCTCAACACCTACCAGCCGTTCTGAACACATTCTACCCCTTCTCAACACCTACCACCGCCTTCTCAACACCAACCACCCCCTTCACAACACCTACCAGCCCTTCTCAACACCTGCCACCCCTTCTCAACACCTACCACCCCCTTCTCAACACCTACCACCCCCTTCTCAACACCTACCACCCCCTTCTCAACACCTACCACCCCCTTCTCAACACCTACCACCCCCTTCTCAACACCTACCACCCCTTCTCAACACCTACCACCCCTTCTCAACACCTACCAGCCCTTCACAACACCTACCACCCCTTCTCAACAACTACCACCCCCTTCTCAACACCTACCACCCCTTCTCAACACCTACCACCCCTTCTCAACACCTACCACCCCTTCTCAACACCTACCACCCCTTCTCAACACCTACCACCCCTTCTCAACACCTACCACCCCTTCTCAACACCTACCACCCCCTTCTCAACACCTACCACCCCTTCTCAACACCTACCACCCCTTCTCAACACCTACCACCCCTTCTCAACACCTACCACCCCTTCTCAACACCTACCACCCCTTCTCAACACCTACCACCCCTTCTCAACACCTACCACCCCTTCTCAACACCTACCACCCCTTCTCAACACCTACCACCCCCTTCTCAACACCTACCAGCCCTTCTCAACACCTACCAGCCGTTCTCAACACCTACCACCCCTTCTCAACACCTACCACCCCTTCTCAACACCTACCATCCCTTCTCAACACCTACCACCCCTTCTCAACACCTACCACCCCTTCTCAACACCTACCACCCCTTCTCAACACCTACCACCCCTTCTCACCACCTACCACCCCTTCTCAACACCTACCACCCCCTTCTCAACACCTACTACCCCCTCCTCAACACCTACCACCCCCTTCTCAACACCTACCACCCCTTCTCAACACCTACCAGCCCTTCTCAACACCTACCAGCCGTTCTCAACACCTACCAGCCGTTCTGAACACATTCTACCCCTTCTCAACACCTACCACCGCCTTCTCAACACCTACCACCCCTTCACAACACCTACCAGCCCTTCTCAACACCTACCACCCCTTCTCAACACCTACCACCCCCTTCTCAACACCTACCACCCCCTTCTCAACACCTACCACCCCCTTCTCAACACCTACCACCCCTTCTCAACACCTACCACCCCTTCTCAACACCTACCAGCCCTTCTCAACACCTACCACCCCTTCTCAACAACTACCACCCCTTCTCAACACCTACCACCCCTTCTCAACACCTACCACCCCTTCTCAACACCTACCACCCCCTTCTCAACACCTACCACCCCTTCTCAACACCTACCAGCCGTTCTCAACACATTCTACCCCTTCTCAACACCTACCACCCCTTCTCAACACCTACCAGCCCTTCTCAACACCTACCACCCCTTTTCAACACCTACCCCCCCTTTTCAACACCTACCACCCCTTCTCAACACCTACCACCCCTTCTCAACACCTACCACCCCTTCTCAACACCTACCACCCCTTCTCAACACCTACCACCCCTTCTCAACACCTACCACCCCTTCTCAACACCTACCACCCCCTTCTCAACACCTACCAGCCCTTCTCAACACCTACCAGCCGTTCTCAACACATTCTACCCCTTCTCAACACCTACCACCGCCTTGTCAACACCTACCACCCCTTCTCAACACCTACCACCCCTTCTCAACACCTTCCAGCCCTACTCAACACCTACCACCCCTTCTCAACACCTACCACCCCTTCTCAACACCTACCACCCCTTCTCAACACCTACCACCCCTTCTCAACACCTACCACCCCTTCTCAACACCTACCACCACTTCTCAACACCTACCAGCCCTACTCAACACCTACCACCCCTTCTCAACACCTACCACCCCTTCGCAACACCTACCACCCCTTCTCAACACCTACCACCCCTTCTCAACACTTACCACCCCTTCTCAACACCTACCACCCCTTCTCAACACCTACCACCCCTTCTCAACACCTACCACCCCTTCTCAACACCTACCACCCCTACTCATCACCTACCACCCCTTCTCAACACCTACCACCCCTTCTCAACACCTACCACCCCTTCTCAACACCTACCACCCCTTCTCAACACCTACCACCCCTTCTCAATACCTACCAGCCCTACTCAACATCTACCACCCCTTCTCAACACCTACCACCCCTTCTCAACACCTACCACCCCTTCTCAACACCTACCACCCCTTCTCAACACCTTCCAGCCCTACTCAACACCTACCACCCCTTCTCAATACCTACCAGCCCTACTCAACATCTACCACCCCTTCTCAACACCTACCACCCCTTCTCAACACCTACCACCCCTTCTCAACACCTTCCAGCCCTACTCAACACCTACCACCCCTTCTCAACACCTACCACCCCTTCTCAACACCTACCACCCCTTCTCAACACCTACCACCCCTTCTCAACACCTTCCAGCCCTACTCAACACCTACCAGCCCCTTCTCAACACCTACCACCCCCTTCTCAACACCTACCACCCCTTCTCAACACCTACCACCCCTTCTCACCACCTACCACCCCTTCTCAACACCTACCACCCCCTTCTCAACACCTACTACCCCCTCCTCAACACCTACCACCCCCTTCTCAACACCTACCACCCCTTCTCAACACCTACCAGCCCTTCTCAACACCTACCAGCCCTTCTCAACACCTACCAGCCCTTCTCAACACCTACCAGCCGTTCTGAACACATTCTACCCCTTCTCAACACCTACCACCGCCTTCTCAACACCTACCACCCCTTCTCAACACCTACCACCCCTTCTCAACACCTACCAGCCGTTCTCAACACCTACCAGCCGTTCTGAACACATTCTACCCCTTCTCAACACCTACCACCGCCGTCTCAACACCAACCACCCCCTTCACAACACCTACCAGCCGTTCTCAACACCTACCACCCCCTTCTCAACACCTACCACCGCCTTCTCAACACCTACCACCCCTTCTCAACACCTACCACCCCTTCTCAACACCTACCAGCCCTTCTCAACACCTACCAGCCGTTCTCAACACCTACCAGCCGTTCTGAACACATTCTACCCCTTCTCAACACCTACCACCGCCTTCTCAACACCAACCACCCCCTTCTCAACACCTACCAGCCGTTCTCAACACCTACCAGCCGTTCTGAACACATTCTACCCCTTCTCAACACCTACCACCGCCTTCTCAACACCAACCACCCCCTTCACAACACCTACCAGCCCTTCTCAACACCTGCCACCCCTTCTCAACACCTACCACCCCCTTCTCAACACCTACCACCCCCTTCTCAACACCTACCACCCCCTTCTCAACACCTACCACCCCTTCTCAACACCTACCACCCCTGCTCAACACCTACCAGCCCTTCACAACACCTACCACCCCTTCTCAACAACTACCACCCCCTTCTCAACACCTACCACCCCTTCTCAACACCTACCACCCCTTCTCAACACCTACC